>NW_024881278.1:23910000-23915000 GCF_018691265.1 Tyto alba | reverse complement strand
CTTCAGGGCCTCTATTAACTATTGAATCGCCTATTACCTATTTTATTACATTCCTGTCTCCCAAGTTTAGAAGCTTGTTGACATTTTAGAAGTCACAGCATGATATGTTTAATCATTTTAAAAGTACATTAATTGAAGTCAGAGTCAGGAAAAAATAACAGGTCTTTTAGCATGCAGGCTCTGGCAGGGCACAACATGGGCTGAATGTTCAAATCCCTTTCTGCTAGCATAACCCATCACCCAGGGGCAACATTTTACAACTGAAGGCGGACGGCGCCTAATGCAGAGAACCATTATTTTTTTGCTTGTTTTTAATAAGCAGTCTTCTACAAGTGACACTGTGTTGGTTATCTGCAGGGAAATGCATCCAAAATAAAAGATACTTTCTGTTACTGAAGGCCTAGCGCTCCTTTGCTGTTGTCAGCCACAACAGCTCTTTGTTTTTGGGGGCTTGGCATCTGTTGAGTTTAACCCAGATTCGAGGGTCAAGATGTTTCTTCTCAGGCTGTGGAATGCCATCTGGACTACTGCTCCATGCATCTTCTCTCTACTTTCCACACACTTTACACACAAGAAGACAATGAAGATCCAATGCCGCTGTTGGACAGAGATGGAAAATATCCAGCTTTTACCCAGCCACAACAATATGCTGGGCTTTTTGGCAGCAAGCCAGCTGCTGACTAAGCAAGGAGCCTTAATAGGCTAAACCCTTTAAAAATGGGAAAGAAAAGTTAGGTTTGTTACATTGAGCTGTTTGAACAGAGTCCACAGGTCAGAGAGGGAGACAGATCTTGCAGAGGAGATGCTGCACTTAGTCTCACAAAATCTGGGCTCAGTTCTAGAGTGTATTTCCAAATGTATTTCTAAATGTATTTCTCTAAATGGCTACAGGCAAATGAGACAGCAATATTGTCTGTGCCTCAGGTTCCCTCATATGGGGAATGGGCATCACTTGGGGGGGTCCCCCCTTTACTTAAACGTTCATCTGTAAATTCACTAAGTCATGTATTGACTTTCTTTTAGCTTTATGGGGTTTCGCATCAGGGTGCCCTCATTTTGGCTGGGTTAAGTAAGTGCTGTCACAGTGCAGATGAGAATAATACTGAAAATCAGCTTTAAAGACCATCTTTCAAAATATGCCAGTGTGTTTACAACCAACGTTAGGCTACTGATTTGTGACAGCGAAGGCATGACAAACCGTCTTAGACTCAGGAGAATCTAAAACTTGAAATAAAAAGATAGAAAGCAACAAAATTGTCTCTTTCTGAGGAAACAACAGGGGATGACCATGCTTCGCAGAAGATGTTTTAAATACAACCACCAGTGCATGGTGTCCTAGCACCTTCCACCAGCATCTCAAAACATTTCACAAGAGTTACAGGAATTCACAGTTTGACATCACTGTTCATTCCCTGATTTAAATGAGAAGAAAACCAGGCATAAAGAAATCCAGGCTAAACTATGCATTTGTGATTTGCCCTGGGAAAAGACAGGGACCTGGTTATTCCCCTCTTGCATTAGGGAGAGCGGGTGAAAGATGGTAATAAATCGTGGCTCTGTTTGACTTGCAATGTGTTGCTGCCTTTTCCCTCTTCCCCCGGCCATATCAGCTGTGCCACCTGCCATATCAAGAGGTGGATCAAAAGCTCCACCCACTGCATCCTCTTTTGTTCAGGGAACAGCGAAGGAGAGTTGTAATGGAGATATAACACTTGATAAACCGTATGCAGCCAGGCTCAAGATGTAAGGATGCTTTTCATGGGGGGAACAATTTTAATCCCGCTTCCCTCCTCACACAAACATGCAGCCGTTAAGCCACAGGCAAAATGTGAATGACTTGTCTAATAAGGATTTTGCAGCTAGACTGGTACCTGGGGTAGTAAGTTCTCCTGCCTCACCTCACATTCTTAAGACATTTTTCATTTCAAATCAAACTTGTTTCCCAAATGGAAAGATGTGTCCCATTGTCCCAGAACGCTATCAGATAGGACTAATTTGTAATTTTTAAGAAAGCCTTTGCCAGATCTCACAGTAGGAAATGGAATATTTTTTTCTTGGTCTTTTATATTCTTTTAAAATCACAACTCCCTGCCAGTGTCACTGGCTGCATTAGGGCTGCGCCCAGGGGAGTGGATGTCCACAAGAAGATAATTTCTCTCTGACGTTTTTCTCTGAGAAAGGAGAAGACACAATGTCGCTCTAAAAACTACCAACATACATGAAGGAAAACTTGCATCAGCCTAACACTGCCATTCTTGGTGAAGACAGCTTAACTCTTGCATGGTGTCATTCATCTTCGAAGTGCTTTGCTAACACAGAGTAATTAAGCTCAATATTCTGTTACAGAACACATTAAAAATATACCAAGTATCAGAAACTAGTTAAAGCACATTGCATGAAAGGCTCTGATACATTTTATAAGCATGATTTGATAAACTGCCTGACTTTCTTAGCAAAGATATTTGGTATATTATTAAATACTGCATTTTTATTAAAATTTAAGAGCTCAGAAACAATTCCTCAAGTCCCTACTAATACAAGGAACTCAGAGTTTCCTCTAAAAAAGAACATTTTTAGTGCCTCATATACAGTAAATCCTACGTCTATGACTTTTCAATACCCATTTTAAAACAAAAAAATCAAGAAGAGAGCTTGCTCATATACCTCTAAAAATTTCTACACAGACCAAACCTGCAAGCACTTATGCAGATGAGTAACTTTACTGCCTGTGGAGCTCCAATGTGAGTTTGAAGGATGAAGCCTAAACTCATCTTTGGTAAACAAGCCATCAATTACACACTTCAGGGATGGCAGCACCTGTGCAAAGCCTTCAACTCAAAAGACAGACACTAAAGAAATAAAAAGCAATTATCAGCTACTAATTTGAGTAAAACTGTTTTCTTCTTAGAGCTGAAAACACAATTTTCAGTGACACTGGTTCTATTTTTGGCAACTAACAATCTTTATTAGATTATTGGACAGCAGACATTCAAGCCCTCTCAACAACAAATTTTAATATTTAATTATTTTTCACACTCCTTTGTTGATTACAAAGACTTCCTTGTACACATTTTTAGGGAAAACAAAGGCACTGCTGTCTGGGACAAACAAAACAAAACAAATTAAACTAAAGCCACATTCACAGTAATTTTAAATTACTCCTAAATGCTTCTGATTTCTTACTAGACAAGTATCTTCCAACAAGAGTTTGAATATGAAACTCATACCAGCTATAGGGGAGACATACTACTCAGTTCTAGGATAAATGGTTGGTTTGCATTGCCCCTGGTCTTTATCTAACACTGAGAATAGCCTGCTTTTTATCAAAAGAGGAATAAATTGCTGTTATTGTGATGTTAGCCCATCACTTGGCATTGCAATTCAAGTTTTTGTGAGAAAGAAATGTATGATCTAACTGCGACTTGACCTATGCCTTCTGAGATCCATCTAGGTGCTCTAATGGAGCATAAAAAGTATTGAATACAAGGACACGCAAACCGGTAGTGAAGAAATTTGTTTGAGAAGAAGAGAGAAGAGAAAGGGACACTTTGATGAGCTCATGGTTTACATGCTGCCCAATTTGTTAAATATGGAAGAACGCTTATTGACGAACTGCAGTTCTTTTAATTAATGTATTTCAGGATGTTCTCTACACCTCCTTGCATCTAATACCTCCCTCTCTCCGTCATGGTCTATGCCTCTCTTTTTTCATAATTTAAAAAGTGTTGTTGTTTAAGAGGCTGTACAGGATTCCTTAATGATCCAGGTTGTTTTTCTGTGAAATCATTAAAATGGTCTATTAAACTGTTAAGAAAATAAGAAATTGCTCCTGTTTCCTTGTAGGGTTTTTGTCTTTCCCAGTACAAGAAAAGTCACATTAAACGTTTATCAAATACTTGGGCCACAATATATCATAATATAAACTAATTCAAGGGAGATAGTTTGATTACACTACAATATCCTTCAGTTATTACAGCATTTCTCAGAATTTATCAGAAAAGGATGTATTTTTTTACAAGCGATTTCTAGGATAGTAGCATTTAGATTTTAGCCCTGATAAAGGCTCACTTTCCATTCATAGTCAGAACCTAAATGTGCTCTTCTTGTACCTAAACAGATAATAAGCACTCAGCACACTCCCCCTTCTTGACACAACACACTGAGACTAATCACACATAATTGGAGAGGAGGAGCAGAGGGGCTGGGCAGGCTATTGTGTCCAAAGGACAAATGGTCAGTTTATGAGGCTTTTGTCTGATGCATAATTTCTTATATATCTACAGGAGGAAAAGTCCTGCTGGAAAAAAACATATATACCCATGTATTTATATACATATATACACATATAAAGCCTTAAACATGGAAGGAAATGAGGACATTTCAAGCATGCATAGAAAAATCAACAGTGGAATTTAAAAAAAAAAAGAGGAAAAAAGGCAGAAAAATCTGAGCATTCAATAGGCGCACTTTTAAAAGATCTTAAGACAACTGTTTCCTCACTAATTAAATGTGAATGCATTTACTACTTCTTTACAACCAGTTATATAAGCCCACAAAGTGTATTATTGACATATTTTCAAATACACCCTAAAAATAACATTTAAAGAGAATAACCAAGTAAATGCAAGTTTAAAGGCACAAAAGAGAAGGAAGCCAGCTTTATACCTTTGTTAATGAATAGATGTGAAGTCTGATTGGTTTTAGGCTGGAATATAATTGGAAAAATAAGTTCTAAAATTATACAGAAAAGATACTTCAGTGTTTACATGCTGTGAAACAAGCCATGATATCTTCCTCAGCATTTAGATTAGAAATATTTCTCTAATGATGACTCAGGAACAAAACAGGGGGGAACTGAATCCTCCCCACTCCCTGACCATCCACATACATCATATACATGGATTAATTTTCAGTAGTCCACCTTAAAACAAAAAAAAAAAAGTGTCATCTTCTATCTGTGTTTGGTTAAAATGAGAAGAAAAGGGTAATGGAGGTTTTCC